>NC_135272.1:6220000-6222500 GCF_051311805.1 Agelaius phoeniceus | reverse complement strand
GATCCTTTTCTGATAACGAGCCTGCAGTCGCCCTGCCCTCTGCTGGCCAACGGTTTCCCGGAGACCGTTATCCCTATCAAAGTGGTGTCCAGATGTCTCTATTGTTCCCTTCCCAGCAGCTGGTCCTCCCGGCTGGTGGTTCCCCCCAAGTCCATTGTTCACAGTTCCTGCCTGGGATTGATGACTTGACCCAGGTTCTGATTTCAAGTTCCCAGCTGCTCCCCCACCCACTCCAGTCTTCCTGAGCAGCATTCTTCTTTTATCACCAATCTGCTTAGCTGTTTTGCTTGTTAAGTGTTCCGATATGAGCTTATTAATGTTTTTGTGACTCTCGAACTGTACCTCCAGCTTGACAAGTAGATCTTCCTCCTCCTTTGTCCAGCATCTTTTGTGGGCTCCTCAGTTTGATGTTTCTTTCGGTTGGGAAGCATCGATCCTCTCCTGGTTTCTAACCAGTGGATGTGCCAATCTTTTGTGTTGTCCTAGGCCAATTTTAGTCATAAAATCTCTACTGCATACCTCACATATCCACTCTCCCACTGGAGGTCCCGCATCCTTCAGACCCTTGCACTTTGCAAAATGACAAACAGTACTGTGATGGTTAAAATCCTCCCTCCCACACTAGGCACACCGAAAGCACACCCTCTTCCTCCCATGAGACCCCTTAAGGTGTTCAATTAGGGCCAACATCGAGTTGACCTGGGTACCACAGCAAGGACATGGTGGATTTTTGTCAGGAACAGTCACCTTCACCATGTCATCCGGTGCTTGTTCACTGCAGACCTCAGGCACTGGAGGCAATGCCTCTGGTGTACCCTCTTCCCCCTTCCCACTGCCTCCCTTCCCAAGTACATTCTGATCATCGTCCTTAGGGGGACTAGGATTTAAGTCATCCCCCTCACTCAGTTGTGGTGTAGGCTGTTCAAACACCTCAGGAAACCCATTCAACACCCCCCCATTAACAGAAACATGAACCACCCCCTGTACATGCTCCTGCAGATCTGACCTATATAGTTCTAAAGAGAAATTCACCAGCAAGTCCAATTCATTTTCTGTCAATTTGGTGGTTGTAGATGTTACAAAATCATCTCAGGAGGTCTGAGTGCCCACCGATACCCCAGTAAGGTGTAACAGCTGCCCCCAGTTTCCTCCTCCGAGAAACGGATTTGGATTTGGAATAGCCGAGTCATGACCGGATTCAACATCGGGAACGGAATGGGTGGTCAGCCCACCTCCGAACCCGTCGCCCCTGTCCAACCAGGGGGCCAGGTTTCAGGTAGTAAGAGAGTCCCACTGTTACTCCCACTGTTTACCCACGCTTCATTGAATTTCTTCACTTTGACATTCAGAGCATTGGGCAGAAATCACATCGCGATGCTTTGTTTTAATTAAACAGTCGGATTCTCCTGGTCCGCACCAGTTCTAAGCCGGCTGCTAGGCACCGGCCGAGGCGGGGCGCCAGGCCGGAGACCCCCTCCAGGGACCCTCCCCCGTGCGAACTGCTCGGCTGACGCTGGCCACGGCTGTGCGCCGCGGCGACCCCGCCGGCAGGAACCGACGGGGCAGCGGCGCGCTACGACGATGGTGGCGGTCGCCGCTGGGGCGCCGGCCGCGGCAAGGCGGAGGGCAGGTGGAGGGGAGGGCGGGCGATGGCCGCCGCAGCTGGGGCGATCCAAGGGAAGGGCCTGGCGCATGTCCAGAGTCGACGCTGCGCGCACCCGCGCATGCCCCGGCACCCGGGCGGGCCACGCGGAGCGCACTCACCTGCGCGCGGTGCCTCGTCCTGCCACAGGGCGCGCCCGGCCCCGCTTCGCGCCCCAGCCCGACCGACCCAGCCCTTAGAGCCAATCCTTATCCCAACGTTACGGATCCGGCTTGCCAACTTCCGTTACCTACATTGTTCCAACATGCCAGAGGCTGTTCACCTTGGAGACCTGCTGCGGATATGGGTACGGCCCAGTGCGAGTCTTACACCCTCTCCCCCAGATTTTCACGGGCCAGCGAGAGCTCACCGGACGCTGCCGGAACCGCGACACTTTCCAAGGCGTGGGCCCCTCTCTCGGGGCGAACCCTTTCCAGGGTGCCCAGCCCTTCACAAAGAAAAGAGAACTCTCCCCGGGGCTCCCTCCGGCTTCTCCAGGATCGGATGCATCACCGCACTGGGCACCTCGTGGCACCCGTCTCCGCCACTCCGGATTCGGGGATCTGAACCCCAGTCCCTTTGCTGAGGGCGATGGAGGCCATCGCCCACTCTTTCGGAACGGCACTCGCCTATCGCTTAGGACCGACTGACCCATGTTCAACTGCTGTTCACATGGAACCCTGCTCCATTTCGGCCTTCAAAGCTCTCGTTTGAATATTTGCTACAACCACCAAGATCTGCACCTGCAGCGGCTCCACCCGGGCCCATGCCCCAGGCTTCGAGGCGCACTGCAGTGGCCCTCCTACTCATCACGGACTAGCCCCCACAGGCATCGCACTGCTGGCGACGGCCGGGTAT
>NC_135272.1:6215000-6217500 GCF_051311805.1 Agelaius phoeniceus | reverse complement strand
AATGACTGCGACGATGACAACTGCAACAACGACGATGCCCGCCGGGCCGCAGTGAAGGGATCGAGGCCTCCTAGGGAAACGCTTCCCTCGCCGAACCCCTGACTGCCTTCCCTCGGGCACCAGTGGGACGCTGATGCTGCCACCGCCACCACCACCCGCTGCGGGCAACAGGCCAGAGAGGCGACCCCAGCCACGCCACTAGCGTGGCCCCCGGATGGCTATTGATCATCAAGCGATCCTCAGACAGGCATAGCCCCGGGAGGAATCCGGGGCTGCACGTGCCTTCGAATGGTCAATGGTCAATGTGTCCTGCAATTCACATTAATTCTCACAGCTAGCTGCATTCTTCATCGACGCACGAGCCGAGTGATCTACCGCTAAGATTTGTCTGGCTTTCGGGCACTGCTCACGCCAAGCGGCCCCTTTTTTTGTTACTCTGGGACCGAGGACGCAGGGGTGCATGCCTGGCTTTGACCATACGAGCACACAGAAACAGAAGGGGGAATAAAAACCAACTGGAGCAACCCACACTCCGAAGGCCGGCCAAGACGTGGGGGAGCCCGCGCTCCTGACCGCCTCCCCCACGAGGGGTGACGCCGACCTCACAAATGCCGTCCTTCGGAGGCGGACCAGGCACCCGGGCTCGGCTCGGCCTCCACGCAGAGGGCCACACAGCGCGCGCTGGAATGCGGGAGGGCACGGCAGCCCCCCCGCGTCTCACTTTCACGGGATGACACGCACAAAACACATGGCACACGGCTGGGGGCACACGGCCATCAGCCCCCACACACGGCGGCTCTCCCTGGGCCCCCGACGCCGCGGGCCTCATGGAGTGCCGCTGCGCCGCTGCGTGGCCGGCTTATCTCTTTCCCCACTGCACGGCCTTCCCCTGGCTCGAGACGGCACGCGACGACGACGAGCCCCCACCGGCACGCCTCCTGCGGGACCACTCCCCTGCTGGGCGGGTGAGAGACCGGCGGACGTGCTCCGCCCCCGGCCCCGGAGGCGGGCGCCACCGAGAGCCAAGCTGGCATAGCCAGGGCCCAAGGCCTGCCGGACGGAAGACCCCGCCGCCACCGGGGCCGCACTCCCAGGACCGCCACCGCTGCGTCGCACCGCCGGGGCCCCTTACCTCGGGCACGCGCCCGGCAGAAGGCAGGACAGCATTGAGCTAGGGTGCAAGGCCTGCACTCCTCGTTTGCACGCGGAGACCAGGCAGGGAGAAGCGCCCCCGCGGCTGCCCTGCGCGCCTTCCTGAGGCCCACATGCGGCCGGGAAGGGCGATGGAGGATGCGACGAGCGGGGCCCGGGACGGGACCACTGACGGCTGACGGCGGGCGCCTTCCGGCTGACCGTCCCCGCAGGGAGGGACACCCGTTGAGCGGCGCCACGGCCGCTCTGCACGGGATCGCCTGCGCTCGCGGGCCTCTGCCACCGGAGGGCCCACCGAGCACTCACCCCCCCAGCAGGCAGGCAGTCGAGCCAGGGGACAGCTGGCGGACAACGGCGTTGCCGGTGCGCGTTCGAGGAGAAAAGGCTCCTCGAGGGGAGGAGAGGTGCCGGACGCGGCGCCGTGCGTGCCAGAGACTGCGGCGGTGGGTTGAGGAGAGAGAGCGCGGGTGGGCCCCAGGGGCCGTGACCCCGCGGCTGAGGAAGGGCAGAGAGGGCGCGCTCTCTGCTGCTGTCGCCCATTATGGCGAGGCGAGCGGGTCGGCCCCCATGGGCCACAGAGGGGGGGGGGCAGGGCACCCCTCCCTGGCGCAGCACGGTTTACCCCCATGGCGCGGGCGGGACAACGACAGCGACGGACAAGCGCAGCCGGTGGGAACGGGACAACCACTGCAGGGGATCGGTGGGAGTAGCTGCTCCCCACCCCTCAGTGGCACCCCGCATGGCCACCACCCGGTATGCCTGCTGCCACCGCCGCCAGCACTGCAGCCACCACGGCGGGCCACGCCGAGCCGCCCGAGTCTTTAAACCGCCGCCTGGCCCCGCCGGCCCCTTTTGGCAAACCCACAGCGTTTGACGACGCCAAGGGAAAAAAACTGGGGGGACCGCCGAGGCGCGGAGCGCTAGGTACCTGGCCCTGGGGCAAAGGAAACGACCTGCATGGCCCCACCGGGGTGCTTCCCCTGCTGCTGCCTTTGGGGGAGCGTGCACCGGCAGGGGCGCGCCCGACATCTGCCGCCACCACTGCCACGTCCTTCTCAGAGCCCGGGGTTTCCCTCAGTAGCCCAGTGCTGCGTGCTCAAGAGGACCGCCGTGGCTCAGGCCGCCCCACCACCCAGCTCCCTCGCCCTTGCCACCTCGGCCGCCGACGGGTGCCAGAGCCGGATGGCTGGCCGTCGCTCGAGGGGCACAGCAGCGATGGAAGGGACAGGCCCGCCTCCGGGAAGGGGCCGTGCCGAGCACCCCTCCCTCCTGACACTCATGCAGCTATCTTGCGCGCACACCGAGGAGAGCCGAGCTCGGGAGAACTCGGGCCGTGCCAGGGCACCTG